>NC_134415.1:22783344-22785844 GCF_030867145.1 Opisthocomus hoazin | reverse complement strand
TTGTAAAGTAGTAAATGCATTCACACTTAATTAGTAAGGAAATAGTTGTCTTAAGATCTTTTAAAAGTGCACCTATTGAATCCTCCGGTTTTTCTGCCTTTTTTTTTTTTAATTTCACTGTTGATTTTTCTATCCATGATTGAAATGTCCTCAGTTGCTTCAGTGTTGAAGGCTTTTTTTATATATGTGTGTATATATGTTTTTTTCCAGCAGGACTTTTCCTCCTGTAGATGTAGAAGAAATTATGCACCAGACAAAAGCCTCATAAACTGACCATTTGTCCTTTGGACACAATAGCCTGCCCAGCCCCTCTGCTCCTCCTCTCCAATTATGTGTGATTAGTCTCAGTGTGTTGTGTCAAGAAGGGGGAGTGTGCTGAGTGCTTATTATCTGTTTAGGTACAAGAAGAGCACATTTAGGTTCTGACTATGAATGGAAAGTGAGCCTTTATCAGGACTAAAATCTAAATGCTACTATCCCAGAAATCTCTTTTAAAAAAATACATCCTTTTCTGATAAATTCTGAGACAGACTATAACAACTAAAGGATTTTGTAGTGTAATCAAATTATCTCCTTTGAATTAGTTTATATTGTGATACGTTGTGGCCCAAGTATTTGATAAACATTTAATGTGACTTTTCTTGTACTGGGAAAGACAAAAATCCTACAAAGAAACTGGAGCAATTTTTTATTTTCTTAACAGTTTAATAAGCCATTTTACTGACATCCCAGAAAAACAACCTGGATCGTTAAAGAATCCTGTACAGTCTCTTCAACCACAACACTTGTAAAATTACGAAAAAGGAGAGAGGGGCAGAGAGCATGACTGAGAGAGGGAGGTACTAGATGCGAGGAAATGTAGAGGATCATGCTGAAATACATAAATTAGAAGAGCTGCAGTTCAGCAATAGGCTGAACAAACTGGGCAGCATGCAAACCAGAAGCTGATGAAAGTCGCTCTCTCTTCGCTCTTCTTCTCAAACAAATTTCTTCACTACCGGTTTGCATGTCCTTGTATTCAACACTTTTTATGCTCCATTAGAGCACCTAGATGGATCTCAGAAGGCATAGGTCAAGTCGCAGTTAGATCATACATTTCTTTCTCACAAAAACTTGAATTGCAATGCCAAGTGATGGGCTAACATCACAATAACAGCAATTTATTCCTCTTTTGATAAAAAGCAGCCTATTCTCAGTGTTAGATAAAGACCAGGGGCAATGCAAACCAACCATTTATCCTAGAACTGAGTAGTGTGTCTCCCCTATAGCTGGTACAAGTTTCATATTCAAACTCTTGTTGGAAGATCCTATCTAGTAAGAAATCAAAAGCATTTAGGAGTAGTTTAAAATTGCTGTGAAGGTGGCTTTAGTTTAATTAGTTTTGGTTTGTTTGTCCTGCACAGCGGTGCCTTTGTTTTCTCTAAAAACATGTACAAGGAAATCTTTATACTCAACAAAGGAGTGTGAAATGTAGTGAAATATTAAAATTTGTGAACCTTTTGTTTTTGAGACGGCTTGAATATCTGCTGTACAATAATCTAATAAAGATTGTGAGTTGCCTAAAATAGAACCAGTGTCACTGAAAACTGTGGTTTTAGCTCTAAGACGAAAACAGTTTTACTCAAATTAGTAGCTGATAATTGCTTTTTATTTCTGTCGTTTGAGTGGGAGGCTTTGCACAGGTGCTGCCATCCCTAAAGTGTGTAATTGATGGCTTGTTTACCAAAGATGCATTTAGGCTTCATCCTGTAAACTCACATTGGAGCTCCACAGGCAGTGAAGTTACTCAGCTACATAAGTGCTTGCAGGTTTGATCTGTGTAGATATTTGTAGAGGTATATAAGCAAGCTCACTTGCTGATTTTTTTGTTTTAAAATGGGTACTGAAAAGTCACAGATGTACTGTTTACTGTATGTGAGGCACTAAAAGCGTTCTTTTTTAGGGACATCTCTCAGAATCCCTCATGTTAGTAAGGACTTGATGAATTGTTTCTGAGCTCTGAAATTTTAATAAAAATGCAGTGCTTATTGATCCATCAAGTATCTTTGGTAAGAAGAAGTTAGGCAGTTTATCATATCGTGCCTATAAAATCTATCAGAGCCTTTCATGTGGTGTGCTTTAACTAGTCTCTGATACTTGGTATATTTTTAATGATATAGTTTACTGTATTCTGTAACAGAATATTGAGCCTAATTACTTTGTGTTTGCAAAACACTTCAAAGATGAATGACACCGTGCAGAAGCTATGCTGTTCTTCACTGAGAACAGAAATGTTAGGCAGACGCGAGTTTTCCTTCGTGTATGTTGGTAGCTTTTAGAGCAACGTTGTGTCTTCCTCCTTTCTCAGAGAAAAAGGGCAGAAGAAATGATCTTCTTGCAGACGTCCATTCCCCTGGGCACAGCCCTAATGCAGCTGGTGCCCCTGGCAGTGAGTTGTGATCTTCAGAATATAAAAGACCAAGAAAAAAATATTCCATTTCCTGCTGTGAGATCTGGCAAA